>NC_067476.1:165061788-165104288 GCF_947179515.1 Apodemus sylvaticus | reverse complement strand
ACACTAACACTTTTGAAACAGAGGCAAAAAGACCAAAAGGTTCAAGATTATCATTGGTGGTGGTGACACACACCCTTAACCCCAGGACTCCAGAGGCAGAGGAAGGTGGACCTCTGAGTTCAAGGTCAACTTGGTCTACATAGCAAGGACAGCAAGGACTACAACAGAGAAAACCTGTCTTGAAAAACTAAATATAAGTTTACTGGCTATAAACAAAAAAGTTCCTAGTTCAAATGGTAATGAACTGCCATTACCAAGTGAGCATCCTTATGTGTATCTCCCAAGGACCGGAGGGCCCCTATATATCAAGGACTTTATCTGCTAACTTGCAGATGAGCTATGCTTCACCATGGTCCTTCACCACAGAAGAGTCAGCTCCCTATCATATAGCAAAGACCTTCACACAAAGTTCATGCTAGCAGCTGGGCAAGTCCTGCCCTTAATCCCTCCAGCGATGTCCACACTGAGCATTGCAGCACTTGTAGAAGGTGGTCATTGGCTCGTCTGCAGAACGGGTCTGAAGCTGCATGAAGTAAGCACGGGGATGTTCACATTTTGGACATGGTTCTGACAAACAGAAAAATAAGTTATCCACATTACAAAAACATTGTTTTTTTTTTTTTTTAAAAGATTTATTTATTTATTATATGTAAGTACATTGTAGCTGTCTTCAGACACTCCAGAAGAGGGCATCCGATCTCATTACAGATGGTTGTGAGCCACCATGTGGTTGCTGGGATTTGAACTCAGGACCTCTGGAAGAGTGGTCAGTGCTCTTCACCGCTGAGCCATCTCTCCAGCCCACAAAAACATTGTTAAGTGTGGGTAAACATCTCACCCCCATGCTCAGCTAGACTCCCTTGCCAATGCTAAGTTTGCCAATAGCAACATCCTTCCCACAGTACTTAAGGATACTAGAGAGACCTTGTTTTATAAAAGCAACAAAAGCCCTGAAATTTGAAAATGAGTAGAGGCTTAAAGTTTTTTGGAACCCCCTCTCCTTCTATCTCTGGGTTTCACTTCCCTTTTCAAATCTGGTTGAAGAATGGCTGGAAAAGCATGGGAAGGGTCTATTATAGTCTGTGGGAATGTAACTAAATAAGTACCCACTGAGGTAGCAACACAGCTATAATCTAGCATGTTGGGAATTGAAGTAAGAGGCTTGCTATAAAGCCAGCCTGGAATACATAGGGAATTCTATTTTAAAGATAAACAAATAAATTAAAAACAAACAAATGAAAACTTTAAGTCTCTATTCATTCTTAACTTTCATGGCTTTTGTTGCTTTTATAAAAAAAGTTCTTACGGGAAGGCCTCAAAGTTACTATGTAGCTAAGATAAAATTGAACTCCTGATTTTCCTGTCTCCATTTTTCAGTTGTACTACCACACCTAATGATAACTTTTTTGTTTTTTCTTGTTTGTTTGTTTGTTTTGGATTTGGTTTTTTCGAGACAGGGTTTCTCTGTATAGCCCTGAACTCACTCTGTAGACCAGGCTGGCCTCGAACTCAGAAATCCACCTGCTTCTGCCTCCAGAGTGCTGGGATTACAGGCTTGTGCCACCACCGCCCAGCCAATGATAACTTTTAAAATAGAAGATCTGCATATTCCTCTATAGAGGAAAAGACTGCAAATCACACATGTGATCTTTCTTCTAAAACAGGTACTATTTAGGGTCATCTCCTTTCATTCCATTATCACATTTAAGCCTATCAAACATAAATCAAGATGCAAACATTACTTTTTAATACCCCCAGTTGCAAATATACTCCCCCCCCTTAATTTTTTAAAATTATTTTATGTGCATGTTTTGCCTTTGGGTTGACTGCGCACTGTGTTCATGCAGTACCCTGGGATGCCAGTAGAGGGCATTAGATCACCTGAAACTACAAGTACAGAAGGTCTGGGATGCCAGGGAAGTTGGGAAGGAAACCAGTCCCATATGCTTAACCACTGAAGTCCTACCCACAACTATTTATTGGTTGACAGACTGACTGAGACAGGGTCTCATGAAGCCCAGATAAGCACTGAGTCTTCTGCCTCCACCCAGAGAGCACAGGACTTATAAGTTTGAGTAACCATATTTCACCCCAGTTATAATTTTTTTTAAATTCATAAAATAAAAAAATAAAATGAAAACAAAAGACGAGGGCTGATTATTTTTTCAGTGTTAGTATTTGAAAATACATACAACATAACTCTTGAGAAACCCACATCCACTAGAACATAGGTGTTTCTCCCCCTCTCATCAACTATGTTTAAATCAATGCTGAAACTTTTTTATAATGAACTCCAAATTTGCTTCAAAAAGAGAATGTGTACCAGATTTATTTTTTAATTATACTTTTCTATATCTGACTTGAGAATCTAAATGAAACAACAGTTCAGGTATCAGTATGGTAACTTTCTTTTAAAGAATCCTCTAAAAAAAATTAAATACAGCCAGGTGGTGGTGGCATATGCTTTTTTTTCTTTTTTGAGACAGGGTTTCTCTGTGTAGCCCTGGTTGTCTTGGAACTCACTCTGTAGACCAGGAAGGCGTGCCCCACCAGTGCCTGGTGGCATATGCTTTTAATCCCAGCATATGGGAGGCAGATAGGTAGATCTCTGAGTTCGAGGCCAGCATAGTCTACAGAGCAAGTTCTGGGACACCCAGAGATACACAGAAAAACCATGTCTCAACAAACAAAATCAAACAACAAAAATGTAAAACCTTGTTTAGAGTTTAGAGTTAACTATACTGTACCTAAAACACATTACCAAATTATTTCATGCACTGGCAAACACTAGCTATTTGTCATTACTTTGTTATTTACATCTTAAATTCTTTTATACTTACTTGTGTGCAGGTATATGTGTCTGTGTGCTTGTGCACATGTGCATGCATGGCGGATGGTATGGGGTCACAAAAGAACTTTCCATGAGTCAGCTCTCTCCTACTATCTGGGCTCCAAGAATCAAACTCAGGCTAACAGGTTTGGCAACAAGTGCTTTTACCTGCTGAGCTGTCTCACTAGCCCTAATAACACAGGGTTTCAATATAATAATAAATTTATCATTATTAAATATAATGAGAAATATTAAGCAGAGTTGAGTCACTGGCTCTGTTATGGAAAAATCCTCACCTGCAGTAGAGTCCACATTCTCCCAGGCAGCTGCTCCACCAAGCACATCATCTACTTCTTTTAGCTTTGGATATTTTCGGTTTGTTACCTAATAGAAACAAGCCATCAGATTTGTACAGTTTTACAAGTGGGCCACTAAACAACCTCCCTCCAGCATTCCCTCTACAAAATTTATCTTCTTCAAAGAGCAGTAATGAGTCACTGAAAGGTAGGGGGCCTTGTGACTGGGATGTCCCCCAAAACAGCACAGAGGTTCAATGTCAAAGGCCTCTAGAAATTGAAGGAAACACTAGAGCAGGAAGAAAAAACAGCCTAGTAAAACCTTACTCTTCTCCCATATCCCTAAGACACCTAATAATCCAACAGGAAAGACTGACAAATGAAGTCATTTAGCTGGGTATACCAGCACTCTCCAGGTCACATTTGGCTGTTTTCCTAAGTTTATCAGGCATCCTTCTAATTCAAAATTATGTCACAATTCATCTTACCACAAATCCAGACTCTAAACTCCTACCATACAGCTCTAATGAGCAAACATTAAGAATGAGGTGTCACCGAGGCCCAGTGATGCACATCTGCAGTCACTGAACTAAGGACCCTGAGGTAAGGAGGAACAAGAGTTAAGGGTACATAAAACACCAAGGGCTGGAAATACAGCTTTCTGGGTTCCAACACAAGCACTACACAAAATAGCAACAATGATATAAAATATTAGAAGGCAATAAATTCTGTGAAACGTACAAGAGGAATGAGGATAAACTGAAAGATATGGAGTTTGGTTTGTTTCTGTGCTTTTGTGTGTGTGTGTGTGCATAAATATAAATACATATAAGTCAGATAGCCATTAATTTAAACGGGGAAAGGGGGAGACAGAAAAGGAGAGAGAAACAGAGAGGCATACAGGCACACATACATGAGGGCGGGGGGGGGGATGAAATAAGTGTGAAGTGTGTCTGTGTAAGAATGACTCGAGCAAAAGGACGGACTTAACAGTACTGCGTACATGGTGATGATTCTCAAGAATAATGACAGGGGCTGGGAGCAAAAGATTAACAAAAAAGAACCCGAGGATTTCAATCAGAGATGAGGAGCGGACAGGAGTCTGGCAAGTCAGGGACAGCACGAGAGAAGTGTAGATTTAAGAGTAGGGTCCAGCGTAGAGGCGTGAACTAAAATTCTCGCAATTTTTGAGTATCACAAAGTGGGCAACGGAGAGTTAGAGGCCGAAGTCCCTGTAGTGACTGGAGGGAAAAAGAAAAAAAAAAAAAAAAAAGGTTTCTACGTGGCCGGAGCGACGCCACTGGAGCAGCGACCGCTGGACTTGGGTTACCGCCGCAGCGAGAGCACAAAAGCCTGCCGCCTGCGGGAAGGTCTGAGCGCACCGACGCTTGCTCTTTGCCTCCCGGATAGCAGAGAAGGCACCCGCCTGTAGAACTCACCTTACGGGTGATATTGTGGACGTAGGGGCAAGTGTTGCAGGCGAAGCGATGGCAACGCTGCCCCTCCTCCACAATTAGTCCGTTCCCGCAGCCCGGGCAGAACAGCAACATAGCTCCAGCTTCCACACGTTGGTTCTGTCTGGCGCTTCCGTGGTGCAGTCGCCCAATCAAAAGCCGACTCACTTCCTCCGTTACCGGCAACCGGCGTTCAGCAAGACGTTCCCAGTAGGCACTGCGCAGCTTCACATACGCCATTGGTCATCGCATTTAATCCTTTCCCATTCAGCCAATAGCATGCTGTCTGCACTCGCAGCGTGCTGTGTCGCAGGCCGTGTCATTTCTGCGCGTGCGCACGTGTCTTCTGGGCTCAAACGCACACTGTACCTATAATGCTGGCCGCTGACAGCACCAGCACCCAGGGAGAGGTACTGGTCGGTGAGAGGTACTGGGTGATGAGGAGATACTGCCGCACTCCGAGCCGTGAACGTGTTCCAGGAGGATCTTGCTGCTCCTCAATATTCTCATCCGGGACGGACAGAGAATAACCAACTGTCCTAGGAACTTTAGGTTGGCTCAGTCCCCGGTATTAATACTGCATCTCAACTACTATCTGACGGACGTATGGCTCTCCTATCTGGAACTGCCATCCCTTGATCTGGCCATTTCTTCACCTGGTTTCAGTTCTGCCCTTTCACTTACACAGCTAGATTCAACTCTGCAGATAACAATACCAACAGCTCCTTCTCATGGACGTCCAGCTAGTTTTTATCTCATTCCTCCAGACATTTCCCAGCTCTGCCTTCTCAGACCTCTTTGAAACTCCTTGCCTCGTTAATCCTCTACAATCATTCTGCAACATGTACAGGGGTGTGTGTGTCTGTCTGTCTTGCTTGTTAATTATGCACAAACTAGATATCCAAGGAGAGGAATCCCAATTGTAAAAATATCACCATAAATTGACCAGTAAATAAGTCTATGAAGCACTTTCTTGAGTTAACATTGGTAAGAGAGGGTTCAGTCCACTGGGAGCGATGTTACCACCAAGCCGGTGGTCCTAGGTGATGTAAGAAAGCAGAATGATGGGGCTGAAGAGATTGTTCAGCTGTTACAAGCACTTGTTCTTGCAGTGAACACAGGTTTGATTCCCAGCACCCATATGTTGGCTCACAAACGTCCATAACCTCCAGTCCCAGAGGATCCAATGCTCTCTTCTGACCTCCATAGGCACCAAGCACGCCTTTGGTGTGCAAACAAACATTCAAGAAAAACTCATACACTTAAGTCTAAGAACAAAGTGGAGAGAGAGAGAGATCTGAGTAAGTCATGAGGAGCAAGCAGCATCCCACCATGGTAATTGCTTCTGTTTCTGATGCAAGTTCCTGTATTGGCTTCCCTAAACAATGGCGTCTGATGTGTAAGACTTTAAATAAACCCGTTCCTTCCCAAGTTGCTTTTATTTATGGTGTTTTATCATAGTAATAAAAACCTAAGACAGATATATTTACTGTGTGGTGTGTAGTGTGAGATTTGAGAGTTGATAAATTCATAAAATAAAAAGAAAAAAATTTCATTCCAGGCAAGATTACAAAGTAAAGCTGGAATATTTCACAGTTGCTTTCATTGAAACTGCTATATCTTGTGGCTTTCATGTTATTAAATCCTGACATTGTAAAGACACAAATATATTTGTTTCTGACATAGCACACTTAAGGCAATAAACCATTTTACTATGTGTGTATGAAACACATTGTCAGTCTTAAATACATACAATAAAAAGGTTAAATAATTCTTCTTCTTCTTCTTCTTCTTCTTCTTCTTCTTCTTCTTCTTCTTCTTCTTCTTCTTCTTCTTCTTCTTCTTCTTCTTTTTTGGTTTTTTTGGAGACAGGGTTTCTCTCTGTATAGCCCTGGCTGTCCTGGAACTCACTCTGTAGTCCAGGCTGGCCTCGAACTCGGAAATCCGCCTGCCTCTGCCTCCCAAAGTACTGGGATTACAGGCGTGTGTCACCACCACCCAGCAAAAGGTTAAATTCTACAACTAATTTATTATTTTTTTTGAGGTTTTATTTTGCCTTCATGTATGTCTGCACCACATGCATGTAGTGCCAGCAGTGGTCAGACAAGGGCATCAGATACCTTGGGACTGGAGTTTGCAATTGCTGGAAATAGAACCCAGGTCCTCTGGAAAAGCAGACAGTACTTTTAATTACTGAGCCATCCCTCCAGGCCCTAACTTATTTTTATAAAGATAAATCTGAATGAAAAAAAATGGATAATTAAGTGTCTGTGCCTATTGCTAACAATATCTGGATTGCATTCTATTGGCATGTATGTTGGAGCTGGGAAACAAAGAATCACAAGACATTGGCTGCATTTGTTCCCTCATCAGCCAGGTGTAAGCTCCAAGTTACACTCTCAAGGACACATAAAAAAGTGTCCCATGGATTCTTTGACAGGTTGGAAACTGACATGGGCATAATGGCTTTTCATGAAGATGGAGTGGGGACCTGTCAGGAACTGTAAATGCAACTAGCCCTGGAAGCTTCTACCCTCTGTACAATCTAATTTAGGCCTAAAAGATTTTCAGCTTCTGAGACTTACTGCTGAATAAGCTCACCATTTCTAGTTCTTTGAGCTCTGATTGGCTGGTTCAACTCAGCTGTTCTGGCTCAAACTTCTCTCCAAGATGACTGATTCAATCTGGCTTCTCTCTCTCAAGCCTCTCAATTGCTCTGCCTGGCCTCACACTAACTTTGACAATATGTTCTAATCTTCTGGTACATTCTGTCTTCACCTGTGTCTAGCTTGTTTTCTCTTCATGTCTATGTAAAAACTGTCCCAGGAAAACTGCCTCCTTCCTTCTCTCTCTTGAGAGTTGGGCATATCGTATTCTGTAAAAATATTTCTCTAATTTGTCATTTTGTCTGCCACTTAATTAGACATCACTTTCAAACACTGGTGGTACCTTCATTGTTTGGCATTAATGGTGTGTACTAAGGGTGTGTCTATATTCCAGCCTGCGGGATTAAAGGTTGTATGCTAAGGGCTGAGTCACACCACAACTAGAAACAGGAAACAACACAACCCTAGAGGTCACAGTGTGATTTAAAAAAAGCCTGCAACAATGAACCTGAAGTTCCACCATCCAGCTTCCAACCTTAGCCCTGAAGCAGCTGTATGGTGGTGATTCTAACACAGTAACAACTTGAGCAACATCAGGTGAGGTCTACCATGTAGATACTGGAGGCCAGTGCTCAGCAGATGCTCAATTTTCCTGGTCACTTGTGTGTCTCTTTGTTCCCAAATATTTGCGGGTGAGGAGGCTAAAGCATGGGGCTCCCAGCTCAGATCTTTAACTCTAGAGAGACTGTGCTTGTTTCTTTGAGGGATTCTTGGAGAAATGATAATTTAGGGGCTCTGATCAAGTCTATACATAAAACTAGGCTATGCTGTGAGTTCATAATGGCCCGTGCATAGTAAGAGCTTGGAAGTCAAATACTATGTTGTTCATCAACTTGACATTGAGGTCAGGGTCTAGAACAAAGCTCTAGTACCAGCTGGACCCCTCCCTCTAATCACATCACTTCCTGTTTTTTATTTTACTAGGAACTGAGAAGCAGCTCAGTTCAGGTGGGAGACCCTTCATTATCTTGTGCAAGGATTCTTGACAGAAGTGTGAAAAGTATGCAAACTATAATCCCATGGGCCAGAATGGGATTTCAACAAGATCCCCTACAGGATGATCAAGAAAATAAAGTTGAAAGTCAGAGGTGATAGGCCCTCAGGCAGCCAGAGCCTTTTTTTTTTTTTTTTGAGACACGGTTTCTCTGTGTAGCCCTGGCTGTCCTGGCATTCACTCTGTAGACCAGGCTGGCCTCAAACTCCGAAATCCACCTGCCTCTGCCTCCCAGAGTGCTGGGATTACAGGCGTGCGCCACCACTGCCCAGCCAGAGACTGTTAATACCTTCTCATCATATTGTTACATCCTTAGAGTATCAAAGGAAACTACTTTTTGAAAAGCCTGGAATTTTCTTTTTGTCTGCAAAACCAGCTTTGGTAAACGGATATACCTCAACCTACCACTGAAAGCACAAATCCCTGTGTTATGGCTATTCCTGGTTGTCAACTTGACTACATTTGGATCCAGATCTTGAGGCTGGAAGACAGGTTTCTGATCTGGATCTTGACATGAAGATCTTGAGGCATAGTGGTCATGAAAAGCTTAGGCCCAAGCAAGGTAGTACACACCTTTAATCCCAGGAGCCGGAGGCAAGCAGATCTCTGAGTTCAAGGTCAGTCTGGGACAAAGCAAGTTCCAGACCCAGGCATATTGGTAGACACTTTTAATCCACACCTTCTGCTGGAGGCCACACATAAGGACATTGGAAGAAGGAAGATTCACTCTTCTTCGACTGTTTGCACTTAGTTGCCAGCAATTTTTTTGGAACCCACTTCTACAGAAGACCAGCTGAAACAACTAGCCTTGTGGGACTGAGCAAATACTAGATTCTTGGACTTCCCAGTGTTGGGTTAGTTGGACTACAGACTTAAGTTATTACAATAAATTCCCCTAATATAGACATTCTGTAAACTGGGTGACTCTATGGAACCCTAATACACCTTTTGAATTTATTATTAGTCAGTAAACCCTAACACTTTTCTAACACAAATGTATTCATCTATGTTCCTAATATGAGGCACTGGAAAAACCCTGGGATGGATAAAAACCTTCACTCACTACCTCCAGGCCTTGGCCCTTCCTTGATCCTCACCTTTATCATAGACCTTTGACCTATCCTAAGTGAGCAAAAAACTTTTCAGGGAAAAAAAAAGTTGTATTCCTGTAATTGATTTTCTTGTTTTTTGAAACAATATCCTACTATGTAGCTCAGGCTAGTCAGGAGCTCATAACCCAAATGCCTTTACCACTAAAGTGCTAGGACTATAGGTGTGCCACCTACATAGATGGTCTAAAGATTCTTGCCACTCCGTATCTGTTCTGTCTCCATGGCATTATTACCTCCCTGTTTCTATCACTAGTTCAAACCCTTCAATCCATTTGGTTCACCAATGTTCCTTATACATTCAATTTTCAGTTAAGTCTCAAAACTCAGAATTCAAATTTATCACTGGTATACAGATTATATCTATAAAAATTTACACATGAGTATGAATCTACATAAGAACCATGCTAATTAAAACAAATACTGAATGTATTGCTTTCCCTTTAACATTCTCAATTTTTGAGCAAATGATTAAAATAGCAAATAAAGATGTTTTTCAAAGTTCTTTTCAATTTGTCTATTCCAATTCAAATATTTTGGCTTTTGTTTTTTTCGAGACAGGGTTTCTCTGTGTAGCCCTGGCTGTCCTGGAACTCACTTTGTAGACCAGGCTGGCCTCGAACTCAGAAAGCCACCTGCCTCTGCCTCCCAAGTGCTAGGATTAAAGGTGTGCGCCACCACTGCCGCCCATCCCAATTCAGATTTTTAATTATGAACAGTGGGTAATGTTCCTTCTATCTTATACAACTATTATAAATTAAACAATACAAGTATCTGGTGATGGAAAATTTAATAAGGAAAAAGAGGTGTATTAGTAAAAATGTTTTTAAAGATTTGATATGCATGTGTGTTTTGCCTGCATATACGTAAGTCACCACATGTGTGCCTGGTACTCATAGGAATTCAGAAGAGGGAGTCAGAGCCCATGGAACTGGAGTTACAGTTGGTTGTGAGCTACCATGTGGGTGCTAAGAACTGAACCTGGATCTTCTGCATGAGCCATCTCTTCAACTTCATTATGAATTCTTAAAAGGAATGTATTCAAGATTCCCATACTCAACACAGAAGCAATACTGAGAATAAAATATCTTAACACTTTATTGATTCATTTGTGCTTACCCATATGTTTCATCTCATAAAAAAAAAAATCAGTGTTTCTAATTTCTTGGATTTTCAACTTTAAGTTCCACGTTGACAAATCTATTTTTATGTACACCTTTGATTCTTACATTACAACAGAAGTCACATGTTTTAAAATACCCACTCCTTAAAACACAACCATTGTCAATATTTTGTTTACAATATAGATCCTGAAGACAAACATTTGACTATTTTAAGATTTATTAGTATGAAAACAGAACGTGGGATATTATTGTATATACCATTAGTATATACTGAATTCTGGCAGCAAAGTGTTTATGTGAACATTTAAATTTTCCCTGGTAGTATAAAGGCCAATCTATTTCTCACTTGTTACAACTGTATTTCACTGAATTATGGTTTAAAATCACAAAGTGATAAAATATAAGTGACTGAATTATGGTTTAAAATCACAAAGTGACAAAATGCTAAGAAAAGTTTGACATATAAAGGAAAAATGTCTTACGCATTGTCATTTTTTAAAAGTCCAGCATAAAGGCAAATGTGGCTTTTCAAAATGTAGCCTATATTCAAACACAGAAAAAAAAATCAATCAATCCACCTAATATACAAACTTCACAGGTATCATTTATTTAATTTTATGTCCAAATTTTTCCAGGTAACATAAAAGTCTAGCTAACAATTAGAGTTAACATCTAGAACGATCTGCAAACTACAAACATTTGCAAGTCAAGTTAGAGCATGCATTTCTCTCTGAAAGAAAAAAAGCCCAAATTGGAGTTAAAAGGCAAGTAAAAACAACTATGAACTTTCTTTAAATAGCTTATATTTAAAGTCATGTAAGTGTACATTATAATGTAGGGTATTATATGTTTTCTCAGCTATACATGCAGACTATAGTCTGGTAAAAATGATTCAACTAACTTGAAAAAAAAAAAAACAAAAAAAGAAGAACCAAAATATCCATTTAAGCTGGAGAAATCACAGAACTATCAAATTTCTCCCTGTAAGTCACATGAGGCTAAGCTAAAAGTAAATCATAAAATCTCAGTACTTAATCCTAAATTAATACTCTAATTTGGGCTTATTACTAACAATTAACACTATTCTTTACTTTGGGCTAGAAAAAAAATTATTAAGAGCCAGCTTTTGGAATCAGCAATGTAACTTCAAGTCCTGTCCTCTGACAGCCAGAAAGGTTGCTTTTTTTGAAACAACAACAACAACAACAACAACAACAAAAAAAAAAACCCAACAAAACAAAAAAACTTGATAGTTCTCAACACCCATGGCCTGGAGATAATAGATTTCACAAGTCACTAAGTTAAACTGCTCTAATGCAATGGAGCTAGTAAAATACATTTTTCTGTTCTTAAGAAAATTTACAAAACTAACAATTTTTTTCTCCAGAATTATAAAAGATAAAAATCTATGACCTGGTACTCTAATATGATCAAAGACGTCAAGAAGCATGGGCTTTCTGTAACACTGCAGTCTCTCTACCTGCACTGAAAATTCCCATGTAAATACCTCAGAACTGCTCTGGTCTTTGTAGTTCAGTGACTCATGAATCACTGCTATGGTTCAGGATAAACTTTTCCTCTCAGAAAAAGAGATTACTTGATGGTGGCTCCTATAAAGTATCAGAAGAAATCACGGGAGGATCAACTGCTTGGAAGTCTTTGGAAATTCCTGAAAGACATCTGGCAGTTCTGTAAGTTATCCCTCCTTCTATCTCATTTTCTTCTTCTTTAAAAAATTATGGTTGATATTTCACATAATATTTGATTATTTTGATTTAAATAAGGGAGGATTTTCAACATTTCCCAACCTAGAAAAAGGCAAAAGTCACAAGAACTCAATACCAGCAATAGAACCATCACATAAAATTCAAGCTGAGTGGTGGTATGTCACACCTTTACAGATTTGCCCCTTGTTTCACACAGGATCCAATCCAATTTAGTTCAAGTCTCAATGTGAAAGTGCCTGCCTAAGGAGCAGACATCATGCAGTTCCTAATGAGTTACATACAGTAGAGCCAAAAAGATGCACACCATACCCCACCATCAAGGAAAATAATTCTATGCAGTTTCTTGTTAGACTGTGCTTAAATAAATCACACTATTACATGGAAAGTTTTAGAGGACAGACAGGAACCAAGAAAGGGAAAAGACATGTACCTGGCCAGCAGTTTCCTCTGGGTATCCTGGTCCCACTCTCTCTATTCTGCTCACTTTTCCCTGTAATACAGCAGGTAGTACTTCAGGGGGTCAGGCAATGGGAGGCGCAATACCCTCTGACGAAGGAAGTTCACTGGTGGCTCAGGCTTGGCTTCCCGTAAGGTCCTCTCTGCCACTTCCCGACGATCCTCCTCTGCATCCTCACAGCTGGTGTCATCAGAGGGGTTGGAAATTCGACTGGCAAAAACCTCTTTGTCCAAAAAGACAATGGTCTCCATTCTGCGGCGACGGACTCGCCTTCTTTTAAACATAGGTGTGCTCTTCAGGCCACCTCCTCTGGTGGCTTCCTGGCGCATAGCCCTCTTGATGCTGCCACGGATAGCAAGCCGGGCCAGGTCCTGTAGACTTCGAACGGCTGGTGGTGCTGTGGACAGGGGCAGAGCCTGTGGGCATGGGTGGGGACTACCCACACCTAACTTTCTGAAAGGACTTAAAAAGGGGGAGCATTCTAACCAAATAGGAGCCAATAGTCCTACTTTGCACCACATGTGTTTCTTAAAAGCTTTGCAAATATACTAGTTCTTAACTCTGAAAAGGAAAGAAATACTGTCTAGATGATCAGCGGTAAAATTTGAAACCTTAGGGTTTGTTTTCAAAGCCTGGTTTATAACTCTATTCTGCTCAATGACATAACATCCACTCAATAATAAAGCAATCTACATTTCTAACATCCTTTTATATACTTTAATAGTTTTACATGAGTTTATATACATTAAACAGAAAATCTAAATCACTTTTTTCCCTCTAGGACACATAACCTTCAAGCAAGAGGCTTGTCTATAGAGGGGACTCTCATGCTATCTGCAACATTTGTAACCAAAATCATAACCCTGCCTAGAACCCACCAATATCTTCTGCCCTACAGAAATGAAAGAAATGTTGTTCTAACAACAAACAGTGCCCCCCCCCCTTTTGAGGCACCAACCCTTCTCTTTTTTGTCCCTGAGAACATGGGCATGTATTCTCTGCAAGATGGAGCTACTGTACCTTGCTTGCATCCTGTCATTCTACTGAGCAGTTAAGGCCTTGTATCTCAACAAATGACCTGTATTCCCTGCTCTCACCAACTCAATTAAGAAAAGATTAGTTCCTGAACATCTGCAATCCAGCTGTTTCCCTAAGATGCTAAAACAGTCTCATCACTGGCCACCGGGCTCCCAAGTATCAGCTCTGACCTGTCCAGCTTTCTCTGAGGGCCACCAGGAAAACTGATGCAGTTCACTATGGCCAGGCAGTTCACAGTCCTTCTCTACGACTTGATTTCTCTTAGGCCTTGTGACACTCCCAATGGCTCAGTTGTCCACTCTACTCCTCCCTCAGTATGACTGCTGATCCTTGGTTTAACATCTATTCTGTAAATTTAAATAACATAGACCAGTTCCCCAAGTTGAAACTCAGTCCCAATCAAGTCAAACCTACCCCAGACTCAGCACAATACCTTAGGCTCTCCTGTTCTTCCTCAGAAAGGTCATGTGTCCCGGAACCCTTCCTGTTGAAGGTGGTGTCTCACTTTTTCTCTCTTGCATGATAGGGAAACCCATCAACTTCCTGCCTGACTTCTGCTTCCAGCCTGCATGCATGCCACTTAGGAGGATGCTCCAGGCAGTGCATGTCCAAGCTGCGTGGGCTCTTTGTATGCTGGCTTTGCTACATGGTTTCTCTTATTCCCTTGGTCTCATCAACTTCAGTGATCTAAAAAAGATAGAAACTGCAAACACCCTATCCAACTGATCACCTTAGTAGTTCTAACCAAATCACACAAATGTATATTACTCAACATTCACAGTGAGCATTTCAAGAGGCAACACATGCCTATGGTTCCTAGCCAGGCTTGACAAATCCTCATACAGAAACACTTATTTTTAACTAAGATTTTCAAAGTCTTCCAAATGTTTTCACGATTTGTCTTCCAAACCCAGCCACTGTGCCAAAGGATGGTGCATTTCCTTACTACGAGCCACATTTGTTTAAATAACAAAATTTCAGAGCACCAATCTGACAAATTCACCCTACTAATGATTGACAGGATACCCATATAAATGTATAGCATCTTCAATAATATACGAAGCTCTCCACAGCCAAATAATGAATTAAAACCCAACCTACACCAGTCAGTTTCTCCAACATATCCCACAATGACTACACCATGAAGTGAGTGTCCCCAAGTTTGCCCAGTTCTACCTTTCTACTTAACCCTCTTTAACTTTAGTTTTTTTCACCATTTTTATAAGTTCCCCATAATAATAACTGAATATGAAAATTAAAGGGCTGGATCACATGCTGATGAGCAACAGCTATAAAAATTAAGTTTTTCCTCCCAGCTTCTGCTCCTAGAATGAATAATTCTCTGAGACTAATTATTCATTGATAGATAGATGACTAGGCTGCAAGCTTTGGCTTGTTCTCTAACTTGTTCTTAACTCATTATCCCTTTTATTCTACCTTGGGTTCAGCTTCATGGCTGGTTTCTTCTCCTTGTCTTTGTACATCCATCAAGAATTCCTGAGGCAAATTTTCCCTTTATTCTATTCTGAGTTCAGCTATTTGCTAGTTTACTCCTCAGCATTTCAGCTCAAATCTTCCATGCCTCTCACTATTTCTCAGAATTCTCTCTCTCTCTCCTTGCTGGATGTCTGACCTATTTCCTGCTTCAGCTTACTGGCCATAAGCGTTTTTATTGGCAGGTGATGTGTAAAGAGTCTCGCTATACCTCTCTTAAGAAAATTTCCTTTCAGCCGGGCAGTGGTGGTACACACCTTTAATCCCACCCAGCACTTGGGAGGCAGAGGCAGGCAGATTTCTGAGTTCGAGACCAACCTGGTCTACAGATTGAGTTCCAGGACAGCCAGGGTTATACAGTTTGGTTTGTCTTGAAAAACAAAACAAAACAAAACAAAACAAAACAAAACAAAACAAAACAAAACAAAAAAAAAACCCACCAAAAAAAATTGTTTTCCTTTCATCTGAACATAACTAAGCACTACATAGCCTCATCCTTTACATAACTCCCTTATCACTCCAAGCTCTCTGTTTGTTTCATTGTTGTTGGTCAACAAATGTCAAGGTGCTATCTATGTTACCTGACACACAAGGTATGACAATTTGGTAAATGATTCTCTACTAACTGAAGTGTTTTTGGAAGAAATTAACCAAAATGTATATGTTAAAACTATTTATAATTCACATTCATAGTCTCTCTCTCTCTCTCTCTCTCTCTCTCTCTCTCTCTCTCTCACACACACACACACACACACACACACACACACAGACATTTTCCAAATGTTTTAAGTGATCAGAAAGTATGATGAATAGTTTTCATTGGAAATCCTAAACTTCATCATTTTAAAATAGCATTTATAATCTTCATTTGGAAATCCTAAATCTTCATCACTTTGAAATCCTATTTTTTTGAAAGATGTTTTAAATATGTCACAAACATCAGGATGAAGGTCAGCCTACATTAGCTCCATGTACAGCCTGCATCTTAGAGATGTAAACACAAAGGTTCAAAGCATGTGAGGCTACACGAAATTTCTCAGTCACACAGCAAAGCAGATTCCTCACCCATATTTGCTTAAAGCAGCATGAGACAGGTACTATGAAGAGGGCTATATTCAGGTAACAATTTCCAATAAGCAAGGCAAACTGCCTATGATTCCCAAAATAAGCTTCTTTTGTGTATGAATCTGCTATTCTCAAAAGCCTGACCAGCAACAACATTTTATAGATTTAAAAGAAGATTAAAATCATCTAAGATAAGCTAAAAAGAGATACTTTAAAAATATCTAAAACATCCTGTATAATCTGAGGATGCAACAGGGGAAAGTAACACTATTTAACATCGAAAGGTTTCTTGTGCATTTTGTTTCTATTCTAACTTTAATCAAAGATAAAAGACAGGTAGGATATTCATACTCACGTAGCTGGACAAGTCTGGACTGTCCTGACTCCGAACGGCAAGGCTGGACCAGAGGGGCAAAGGAAACAGCCAGAATCTTTTTTGTTTCCCAAGCAGAAGGGCCTATGCGTGTTATCTTGGTCAACTATCTCAAAGACAAAACAAAAATATCCAAAGGATTTGGCTACTAGACAACTTATATTTAAGTGTAATCATTTCTATATAGCAAATTTGAATAAGAAACAGCCTGCCTATATATACCTAATGTGATATGACTAACAGCTAATATAAATATTCTTATGAAAATGCTAAGCATGAACATACTCAAGCTCCTTGACCTAACTTCTGTTTATAAGAAACACAAATGATAAGTCAGTTAAAGGACTACAAGAAAAAATAAAAAGATAATCAAGATAAGATTTATACAAATAACTTTTTAGGGTTCTTCAAAACAGTGGCTGAAGGTAAGTTGGGGAGGACCTGTCTTCAGTAAAACTAACCAAAGATGTACAACGGCTACAATACTTCAACCATTTACCCTGAATTCTATGTGCGGCTATCAGGAGTACAACTGCAATAGCATCTAAGGCACAAAAACATCTGAGCTTTAAAGACATCTGAACCTGCAATAGATAGGGGACAGGAGAGGCCCAAATGCCAGATGCTAAAACCTTGTTGCTGTGACTTTCTTCAACATCAATGTGTCAAACTAGATACCAAAGGCAACTGTCCTTACTCTCACTGACAGCACTTCAGGGGTGCAGGGGGAGATGGTAGCTGATACACAGCAGTGTGGGTCATCAAAGCACTTTATATTATAGGATTAGTACCAAAGAATCCAATTAAACTACACAGCCTCTGTGTGTTCAATGTGACTAGGACAGTCTACAAATGCCCTTAATAGGTCATAAAACTGAGAAGATTATATGATTATCTTTTCTAGAAACATCTAACCCAGAAACTCATCCAAAACTAAGATTCTCTAAAAGGATTAAGTAGTACAATAAAGATTAAGAGTATTCAGAGCAAACACATTTCTTTCAGAAAATTTTGAAGATTTATTTTTTTAACTTATGTGCACATGTGAGTGCCAGTACTTTTAAGAGTCCAGTAGAGACCATCAGATTCCCCTAAATCTGTAGTTTGCAGACTCTCATGAGTTTTCTGAACTCAGGTCCTCTGTAAAAACAGTATGCACTTAACTGCTGAGCCATCTCTTTATCACCCAGAAACTTAAAAAAAAAAATCTATTTTATTATTTTTTGCATGTACGGGTGTTTTGTTTGTGTGTTAGCCTGTGTACATGGTGTATACCTAGTACCTTCCAAGGCCAGAAGAGGGTTTCAGATCCTACAGAACTGGGTTTACAGATGGTTGTGAGACACTGTGTGAGTGCTAGGAATTGAACCCAGGTCATTTGAAAGATCTTAATTAACTACTGAATCATTTTTCCAGCCCCTTCAGAAACTTTTTTTTTTTTTCGAGACAGGGTTTCTCTGGGTAGCCCCGGCTGTCCTGGAACTCACTCTGGCCTCGAACTCAGAAATCCGCCTGCCTCTGCCTCCCAGAGTGCTGGGATTACAGGCGTGTGCCACCACCGCCAGGCAACTTTTTTTGTAAAAAGAATTCTAGCTATAATTAATGACCACCAAATATTTAACTATACTACATAAATTATATGTGAGACCTTAAAACTATAAACCTGTATTTCATAATCTAGATGAACAAATAGAAATAGTATGAGGATGCCTACCCTCTTCAAGTTAATCTAGAGCTAAAATGATCTCAATCAAAATTTTGTAGTGATAATAAAAAAATTAACAAAACCTTATTAGTTACCTCCCTTTGTCAAAAAGTCATTATTTAGAAAATTAATAAGCAAACAATAATAACCAAAATTTATCCCTGAAGTATAGGGGGACCAAACCACTAATAGTAGTTTTCTCTTTATCAAAGTTAACCAGCACCTAAATACAGAGAAAACAAAAAAGAAACAAAGAATTTAAATGTATTATTCTACAGTTCTTAATAAAACAATGAATCGGGCTGAGTCATCCCAGTCATTCTACAAGGTAAACAGAAAAGCTGCTTATGCCATAAACTTAAGTGGAGCTTGTCTTCTAGATCTAAGGCTTTTACATCCAAACAACTGTATACCAAAATATTCAGAAACTAAATCATGTATCACTGAACATGTACAGATTTTCTTGTCATTATTATCTAAGCAACATAGTAAACTATTTATATAGCAGTGACACTCTATCAGGTATTACAAGTAATTTAGAGGCATTATAAAGTACAAAGAAGGGCATGTGTACATTATACACCACTAACATTCTACATGATTGTATAGATGGATCTGAGGCATCTGCATATTTTGTCATGAGTGGAAGAAAGTGGTCTTATTATCAATCATTTGTATATTGAAGGTAAATGTCTATTTTAATACATGACTTACATTCTCTTGTGTTCTTCTCCATCAAAATATGCCAAAATATACTGACTCTAGATCTAATTGCCAATAGGTAGAAAATACAAAGGACAGAAGAATATGCAATCCACCACCACAGAGATCTATGGGCTAGAAATTCCAAAGTGTAGTAAACATTTTAAGACCAAAAACCTAGTCCCCTGAACAAATCAATTGCTAAGAAAATATGAGGAAAAAAAAATAACCCAAGAGATTAAAAAATAAGAAAGTCTAGGATGATGGCCCAATTGGTAACGTGATTGCCATGCACACATGAGAACCAGAGTTCCAATCCCCAGCACTCAAACATTAGGCAGGTGGTGTGGTCCACCTATAACCCCAACACTTAGAAGATGGAGACGGGATCCCCAGAGCAAGATGGCTAGCTAGACTAGCTGAAGGAGTGAGCACTATGTTCATGTGAGAGATCCTGCCTTAATACATAAGGTGGAAAACAACCAAAGAAGACATCATATGTATCTTTTGGCCTCCATATGCATGTGCATATACATACATACATACATACATACAAACTGGTACTCACCTACATGTGGTGACATATCACAAACAAACATACATACATACATACATACACACACATACACAACTAAGAGATTTATCAACTAAATGAAACTTGTAAACATCAAAATGATATAAATTCAAAATTAAATGACTTAAAATTACATTCATGAACTCTCATAAGTAAAGCACTGTAAGTTACAAGCTAGTCTATACAAGAAAATTTTTGAGAAGAGAGGAATGTGTAAAATACTTTCTATCAAAGTATTAATACACTAAAAAGATCAAAATTGACAGAAGCCATCTAGGAAAGCCTAAGGCAAACTCATTTGAGTTTTCTGACAATGGCTCACCATTCTGTAAGACTGTGATGGGTGAGCTCTGAGAATGCAGGGTCCTTAGAGACTTAACCCCAGGATTGTTCTTGTTGTTGAAATACCTTTCCTGTCACTATTACACAGCCTAATGATTCCTGGGCATCAGCCTACTCTATCGGGCAGATTTTTTGCAGATCAACATGAAGATGTACTCTCATGTAGTATCTCTGTGTAAACAAACTGATGATTTCATAATTCCTGATAATGAGTTTATCGAATTCCTAAATTTATACAAGTAATTTCAAGCCCTCTATAGAATAAAAGCTGAAAGTTGAGTTCTGTAAACCTTCATGTGTCACAGGCCAATTGAACTAGAAAAAGAAAGCAGGCTTGGAACAAGTGTACAATCAAGGAAAACATTCCTTCTAGGTTAAGAACAAAGTCACTATCTGGCAACTAAAGGTTATAAACTTGGAATGGAAAATTTATTGTAGGTGCAAGAATAAGAAATAAAATATTAACTAATTTATCTATACAAAACTTCAAAATAATAAGATACAAAGCAGATAATTTGACTCTTGACAAAACCATGCTAACATGTGACATAAAAATTATTGCTTTAAACATAACTTATGGGGGGGGGCTTGTAACAGATAATGAATGTTTAGTCAGATACTCGTCTTAATGGAAGGACATGTAAATAATTCTGTTGTAACTCTTAAACCTTATCAATCTGTGACATGAATTATTGCCTTAAACTTACTATCAACTTATTGGCATGTAGAAGTATTTAGAAAATCATGTAATTAACCTGTTTTAACAGTTCTACCTGACAGTTGTATGAGGCAAATTTTTAGAGAAAATACAAATACTAAGAACAGAAATAAAGGTTGTTGAAGCTTCTTTTCACTGCTTCATCCAGAGTAGGTGTTTTTCTTTTCCTTTCTCTCTGGCTCACAAAGAGTTAACAAACTCTGATTTGTTAACCTGATCAGCAAGGGGGCTCTAGTCAAAGAACTTGAGTAACTAGCTTCTTGTCTTAATCCCCTGCTGCTATAAACTGGAGTTTACTGCCAGAAGCCAAGAGCTTTTGGCCACAGAATAGCAAAGAGTTAAAATTAAAAGAAAATTTAGCAAAAGTAAGCTACACTTGCCCCAGCAATTGTCTATGCCATCCATGCTTGCTTGCTGCAGTCTATCCTGGATTCCAGGCTAGTTACTGGCACAAAATAAAAAGGAGCTGGGGTGAAGAGAAGGAAGAAGAAGAGAAGGGAAGGAAGAAAAAGTAGGAAGGAGAAAAGAAGAAAACAAAGAAAAACAAGTGTAAGAGAGACAGGAGGTAGGAGAAGGTTCACACATAGTACACAGTATATGGAAGACCTATACATAGCTTTGTGTTCCTCTGGTAATAAACTGGCAGCTACTGCAAGAGTAGTATACATAAACTGACTTTGAAGGAAAGTATACACAATGTCAGCTGTGTAGAGAACCTGACCTTCTCTTCCAAGGGCATGACAAGGATCCCTCCAACTTTGAGAAGATTTTTCATGTACTCTTCATGTTCTTTCTGCACACCAGCCCCACAATAAACTCGATCATACTGACAACAATCTGGAGCAATCTCCAGGCAATTGCCAGTTACAAAGGAAGGTTCACAGAAGTCAAATCTGCAAGAAAAAAAGTTTTCTATAACTACATATGTCGTTGTAACAAGTACATAGAAACAAAGTTATGCCTGCTATGTTGGGAACAAGCAAAAGAAACTTATTCTAAGTACTTCTATTTTGCTCTCAGACTCCATTTAACCATATGGTAGAAACTAAATTCAAGGTTCCAGGCCCTAGGGGATCTGAGGACTTCCCTATAGCTGAATAGCTTCTGTTGTAAACAGCTGTCTGAGTCCAGACATCTCAGGGACAGTTGTATGAGTCCAGCCATCTTGAAGACATTTCTTTTCTTTTCTTTTCTTTTTTTTTTTTGGATTTGGTTTTTTCAAGACAGGGTTTCTCTGTGCAGCCCTGGCTGTCCTGGAACTCACTCTGTAGACCAGGCTGGCCTCGAACTCAGAAATCCGCCTGCCTCTGCCTCCCAGAGTGCTAGGATTACAAGCATGTGCCACCACTGCCTGGCTTGAAGACATTTCTTCATCTTGCTGGCAGGGTCAAACAAGTTCATTTCCCCAGGCCTAGGAACAAACAACTATCTCACTTCTCCAAATGTTTTAATTGTCTGTTAACAGGCAAAGAATAGAAACTGCTGTTATCTAAACCAAGGTGCATAAGTTGTAAAATTATATAATCAATTGACTGTTATGCCCTAATTAATTACATGCAGCTGACCAACTTCTTTGTCCCCTTATCATTCTCAGCTCACAACCCAAAGTCTAGCAGAATGAATTAAAGACCTTGAAGCCAGCTGCTCCGAATAAGGCCCAGTCTCCAATGGGTACTCCCTTGTTTAACCCATAATGTCAACATTCAATTGGATAACACTGCAGCATCCCTCAAGTCTCCCCTCACTTTGTGTTCCCATCCTTTAAAAATGTAGTACAATCTCCCTTCTGGGACATGCTTCAGATCCTGAACTAGCTGCTTGCCTGGGTGCTCAAAAAATAAAGCTTTCATTTGAAAGCTTCTGTATTTTAGGTGGGTTTTCTTGGCTTCTACCCCAAACACAACAACCACAGGTTATATTTTAATTACAAAATCACAGAACAATGTAACACTTTGCAGACCCAGGAGTTAGAAGCTACATTTCCAAATAGAATCATGCTATATAAATAGAACCTTATATGTTACAAACAAAATAGAAAAAAGTGAATGTTCCAACATGATCCAAATACAAAGCAACACCAGCCACCATTTTTTACTGTTTTTACAATGTTCAGCACTACATTCAGTTGCCTGACAAGCAACTGAAGATTTTATCAGATTTTTATTTATTTATTCATTGTGTGAATTCACCTGTGTATTCATATGGGTGTACCACAGTATGTGTGAAGACTTCAGAGGACAATTTGTGGGGGTCAGTTCTCCTTTCAGCAGGTGGATCAAACTCAGGTCATCACTCTGGGCAACAAGTGCCTTTACCTCCTGAGCCATCTCACCAGCCCCAACAGGAGGTTTTTTTTTGTTTTTTGTTTTTTTTAACAAAACAAAACAAAACACTTTCTTTTTTTTTTTTCCCAGGCTTTCCTTATTAGCTAGCCTGGAACATGATATATAGACCAAGCAGCTCAAACCTACCAAGATCTGCCTGCCTCTGCCTACCACTACTGGCAAAAAACACTTTTTATTCTCTTAAATGTCTACTCTTTCAGAAAACAATTAGGTGATATAAATTTTCTATTACTGGAACATGAAAACTGAGCAAAATAAATAATGTTTCTTCTCTTAATAAAGTAATGAAAATTTGATATTTAGGATCATAGATTATAAAGCACAAAGCTGGCAAGGTGTGGTGACACAAGCCTTTAATCCCAGTACTCAGAAGACAGAGACAGGTGGATCTCTATAAATATGAGGCCAACTAGGTCTTCATAGTGAGTTCCAGGACAGCCAGGGCTATTCAAAGAGACCTTGTTTCAAAAAAAAAAAAAAAGAAAGAAAGAAAGAAAAGAAAAGAAAAAAACATAAAGCAATTAGTACTAGGGAATATTAAAACAGTAACAAGGGTAGGCACACATATACCTAGGATCATCCAACCTACTTTAACTGTTTTCTGGCATAAGCATACTAATAAACTGGCTTTTTCTATCTATAATTAACACCCTTTGTTTGAATCAATAAGTATCATCTGATCATACTTATCAAAACTGTCACTTGTTCTGATGAAGACATCCAGTTTTTGCTTCGCATACTCAGTCACATCTGAATGAAGCTCCACCCCATGGTTCACACCAAAAGGACCTGAAAGGTTTGAGAAAACAAAGCTTTTAGAATGAGGAAAAGAACCGTTGCTCATTTGTTTTCTGTACTTTCTTAATTACAACACAGATAATTCTGTAGTGTATAATTATAGAATCTCACAAGGGTTTAAGGTCTCAGCATATTCGTGGGTCTAAACCTCTCAAGGGAATCTTTCAATGTGTGGTATAGGTTCCATCCACTAACATATACAAAGCATTTGTTTTGATGCCTTGGCTTCTCAAAAGCTCTCAAACATTAAAAGAATAATTTGCAAATTTAAAAAAAAGGCAAGAGTAGTAGCTTTTACCAATAAATTAAAGTGTGTGTGTGTGTGTGTGTGTGTATGCCACACACGTGTGCATAGATGCACACATCCATGAATGTTCATGGCAGAAGTCAACATCAGGTTACTCCATGTTACTTCTTTTTGGAATAGGGTTACACTAAATAAATCCAGGGGTCAACAAATCAGATAAAATAACTAGCCAAGCAAGCCCCTAGAATCCTATATGTCTTCCAGCTCTGAGAATACCACTGCTACACCTGGCTTTTTTTTTTTTTTAAACATGTGTTCACCTTTACATGATTTGAACTCAGGTCTTCATGTACAAAGAGTATTTACAGTGAGCCATCTCCTCAGCTGCTTAGGTTCTTCCTCCTCTTCTTCTTCTTGTTTTTTTTTTTTTTTTTTTTTTTTTTTTGGTTTTGGCTTTGGTTTTTCAAGATAGTGTTCCTGGCTGTCCTGGAACTACCTCTGTAGAACAGGCTGGCCTCAAACTTGCCTGCCTCTGTCTCCGGAGTGCTGGGATTAAAGGCATGTGCCACCGCCGCCGCCTCACCACCACCACCACCACCACCACAAGGCTGCACCTTTAGGTTCTTTTCAATAGCATTTCTAATATAGGCAGTTTTATTATCTATTTCCCCCCAGTTAAAACCACTGCCTTAACCAATCAAAAAACATATTAAGATTAAAAATCATAGCCAGGCGGTGGTGGTGTACGCCTGTAATCCCAGCACTTGGGAGGCAGAGGCAGGCAGATTTCTGAGTTCGAGGCCAGCCTGGTCTACAGACTGAGTTCCAGGACAGCCAGGGCTATACAGAGAAAGCCTGTCTCGAAAAAACCAAATCCAACCCCCCCCCCAAAAAAATTCATATCAATTAAGAAGAAATGGAAGCAACATCTGAAGTCTTTGCCCCACTATAATATTTTACACAATGCAGGAATTCAATAGATAATATCATCAGAAATGGCTATATTCATACATCCATTCTTATAGTTCATAAAGAAAATAGCCTAAATGGCTCTAAATACCATAATTTAGTAAATCCCTTCCATCTCTGAAAATTCCTTAAGAATACATAAACTTACTATTCTTTTAGTAGCAAACAACAAAAGAGAAACTGTTACAAAGAACTTCAACCACCTAAGAATTCAACCTCCTACTCAAAGGAGGAGATGAACAAGAGTGATTAGATTAAATCAAGAAATTATATAAGGTCAAAATTTATAGACCTATGCTGTTATCCACCATTCACAGCAGAATGCAGCAGTATAGGTAGGAGGAGATATAGAAAAGGAACTCCAGCTTCCAACTCAGAGCCCATAAGTGGATATCATCAGTCATCTACCATCTACTTTCAGCCAACTAATAGGAGGACCATGATCTCCACCAGGGTATGCAACCAACCTACAAAATCTTCTATCTAAAGTGATACCAAGTTGTACTAAGGAAGAGGGGACTAAAGCTCTGTATCCAGACTCACCTAGAATGAGCCCCACCATGGAGCTGAGGTAGCCAGTACCACTGCCCAAATTCAGAAATGAGAGCCCAGGCTGCAGATCCAGAGCCTCCATCACCTCCGAGTAGATGCACGGGGCTGAGAGATGAATGTTTCCATGTTTCCATGCCAAGTCTTTGTATGCATTTTCTTTAAATTCTTCAAGATAATAATCTGCTCGATCAATAGCTCGGAAAGCCTGCTCTACTAAGTCAGTCCGGATGTATTGGGCTTCCTTCAAATTATCAATGAGCTCATCGTTGTCCTCACCAGCACTCACAGCACCGCCCATGTTCAAGAGTACAACCAAGCAAGACTACAATTAAAATTGTAATAACTATTTACATTAAGGGCAAGAGCAAAAAAAAAAATCTCTAAATACATGCTATTTCTAAATTCTCAGTTCTCAATGTAATAAAGACAGGAGTATGTTTTGTCAATAACTACTTCACCCTCCAAAGATGCTGGTATTGGGAGTGGAAATTCTAGGGTCAGAGTGATATTTCAAAGGGTAAAGCATTTGCCATACAAAGCTCATGACCCAAGTTCACTCCCCAGAACCTACATAATTCTGAGAAGAGTGAAATTAGTGCCACAGGGTCAGTCTCTGATCTCCTCATGTACACAATGGCATGTGTGAGCCCACACACCATAATTTAATTAGAAAAAAAACAAAACAAAACACTAGCTCTACTAGAAATTTAAGCTAACAACAAATAATAAATCATTTGGTGTTTAACTGAAATTCAATTTTTTTTTTTTTTTTTTTTTTTTTTTTTTTTTTGGTTTTTCGAGACAGGGTTTCTCTGTGTAGCCCTGGCTGTCCTGGAACCCACTCTGTAGACCACGCTGGCCTCGAACTCAGAAATCCACCTGCCTCTGCCTCCCAAGTGCTGGGATTAAAGATGTGCCACTACCACCCGGCTTTTTATTTTTTTGATTTTTTTTTTGAAATTCAATTTTTAAAAAAATTTACATTTATTATTTTATTTGGAAAGTTTATTTGCTGGCCTATAGGTGCCACAATTTGAAGGAATGGTCCCTAGGGAATCAAACTAAGATTTTTTAGACTGGGTGGCAGATACTTTTAGCTGCTGAGCCATACAGAAATTCAAATTTAAATGGTATCCCCACACTAACTGGAGCAATACATCTCAATATACACATAAACTCACCTACAGCAAGTAATCCATCCAACCTACTGAGTAGGTTACTCTGATGTTTAAATTTTAGGTAAAAATACAAAACTTTTTTCCCAAATAGAACACATTGTGACACCTTATTGTAACAAACATAAAATCAATTTCAAGGCTAAAGTTTAGCCTTAGAAAGGATCAATGCTGGCTTACTTCCTATACAGCTTCTTTCTCCTTGTTATCTAAGAAGTACATTTCTTATCTTCTCCTATCCTGTTTTGGTGAAAAAAGCATCCCCTTTAGGTACAACTACTAAAACAATATTCCCTGATGGGGTGAACAGGAAATATTTTTTACCCTGGAGAAGTCTTTTTCTTTCTACCCTTTGAAAATGAAAAATATACTCCCCAGTTTTATACTGACCTCAGGTGACTTTTCCAAACTAATGGCTTTATTTCTTAAAAGCTGGTGATGCTGATAAAAACTGCTGAAGTAAAGACTACCAAACCGCAGATTAGTAGAAGCAGCTCCTGTTCAGGAGTTCAAGGTCATCTTCAGTAAGTTCCAGGCCAACATGGATTATATAAAAACCTGTCTCAGACAATAACAACAATTATGTTATGGCCCCTGTTCAGTCTTCTCTGTAGAGCACTGGAGATAGTCCCCATCCCTAGACACACCCATGTGCACAGCTAGTAACAGCAGTGCTAGAGAATTAAGCCTAGGAATGAAAATCAACTACTACTCTAGCATTTTACAAGAGGCTAAGAAAAACTTTCTTGATACAAATTCTTTTCCATTTTATGATGAAATAATCCATCTTCATAATCAAGAAAAATATTAGATTTCCAAATCACAGTTCAATTATTAAAATTTAATCTACTTTTCAAGTGAATTCAGAGCCCTTGCCCCAAGTTGTAACTAGTCCCTAGTGCTAATAAGCTTGGGCTTAATCTTAGATAAGCCACTTAGTTCTATTGCTACACTACTGATCTAACATAGTCATATTAAAATTTGGGACACCAGTTGAAAATAGAGTAAAGTATTTATATGCTTATAGGCCAATTTAGGAAAGGACCTTTAAAAAAACACATGTCCTACTGAATCAAGAAAGCCATTTTCCTCACACTATCTCAGTTCTACAAATTAACAATCTTCAGCAGGTACCATATTACATATATTTCATTTGTACTAGACATTTATGTTACTGAATTTTTTTCCCTCAAGTGAAAGCTAATTCCATGTTAAAAGAACAGAATTTCAGTAAAACAAAAACAAAAAAACAAAAAAAAACCCCAGCAACCTGCTTTTACAGTTACTACCTTTTCCTGGAGCTTAGAGGGTACCTAATTCTATGATGGGGGAAAGGAAATGCAAGGAAACAGCCCAAGAGTAACACAATTTGTCCTTGAGAATACCTAAAAGATTATCCATTTATAAGACTATTGTTTATTGCATGGTATAAAAACATCTTGGTAAAAACAAGAAGTTCAGCCATGGAAATCTTGAACATGGAGAGAAGAAATAGTTCAACTGGTAACTCCGGCTGACTGCCACAACTTCTCCAGTTGATTTCTACTAGATGACTGTAAGTGCCCAACCTGATGATGTTATCTATCTAAATATTTTTTAACTTGGAAGCTTCACTTGGGTTCTCTATCAGGAATTCCAAATGGCTGCTTCAAATGGGATTTTCACAGATAATTTCTGCTGTTAACTTTTGTTTGGTCTCTCAACTGGGCTATCCCAGTCATCCCTACTAAAGGTGAGTACTCAACTTGATATTTTCTATCTACTATTTCTGCTACTACTCACTAGTTCTTTTACTTTTGCTTGCTATATGTACTTAATACATTCATTTAAAACAGAAAGTGTGACTACTGTAGATCATTCTTTATACTACACAGAACTCCAAGGTAGTCCTTATCAATTGCTTTTGATGGAGAGTAGGTGAATAATGATCAAGTGTGATATTTAATATTAGCTTTGTTTGACAATCTAATGTTGCCTTGCATAGAAGCATCACCACTTGCTGCTGAGATACATATGATCAGTCACCATGTCAAAGAAAAAAAAAAAAAAAGCCCTAAACACACTTGAAAATACTCTCTCCAAGCCAAATAGTATCACTGCACAAGAATGCAGTGCAGTAGATTCCAATTGAAGGCAAAGAATTATTTTTAGGAGATTGCCCTTCCTTCACTAGACTACACTACACACTTTGCTACTTACTGCAATGCTTATTACAGTTCCCATTCAGAACTGATTAGCACAGGCCAACAGAGGAGAAGGGCATAGGGAAACATTGAGCAGCCGTAGCACAGGACTCCAAGTGGACAGCAACAACACAAGTGAAGCTGGACTAAAGGGCCCTGTTACATATCTACGCTGCGTTTGAAAAAACTATGATAGCTGGCCCACAGTCAAGTGGATGTCTCTTTCTTAGGGGATACCTTGCTAGGGACATGTATTCTAAACCATCATCCTGTCAGCAGGATGTGGGAAATAACTAAGGCTTCTTGCCTTTAAAACAAGAACTCTGGGAGGGCATGCATCAAATGCAAATCACTTGTGGTCTGCATCTGAATGAAAGCCTGACTAATAGTATATGCTGACTAGGGACAGTTCATACTGTTTTATGCATAGAAAAGCTTTGGGACTACCAGAGTTGAAAAAAAGAAAAATGAGTTTCTTCTCACAAATCTCCCAGCAAGGTTTCAGAGGAGGATGGAGAAAAGCCAGGGCCAAGGGAGAGACCAAATGCCACCACCTCAAAAGGGCCCACTTCAATTCCCTTTATATATAATCAGTGCTGAGTCTCTTAAATACCTGGTTCTAGAGACAGCCTACCAGATGTAATGGAGCTCACGTTAGCCATGTCTTCAATAAGAACAGAGAAAAACAGTGCAGGGCCCAAGAGAGCAGGGGGCAGGTACTCAGATGACAGAGTTGATGGCAGAGGCACAAGCCTAATAAGAAACAAAGGGTCCAGGCCCCTGCGAGGTCTCTTCAGCTACTTTAGACCTTTCCCTAAAGGGGTCTTTCTTTTCTCTTCTGTAGGATACTCTGCTTTCTTTCAAATATCTACCCTAGGTATAATTTGTTTCAAACATTGTCAATGCCCGACTTGCCCTTGAGCTAACTGCAAACATTTCCTACTTAATCAGACACAGGTTGTAGATCTAGAGCAAAGAGATCCCCCTTAGCAACGGGGGCGGGGGGGGGCACGCTGGAGGGGAGGGAGGTGTTGGAGGAGGAAGAAGCTTGGAGGGTGCTGGGCAGGGAGATGGGGGTGGCGGGGGTGGCAGGTGCTGGGGCTCGAAACTCTCGGAGACGGTAAGAGACACGGGCACTGGGGGGACCGGTAACCAGGGTTGGAGAAGGGATACGGAGGAAAGGGCCGAGGGGCAGAGACGGCTCTACCTCGGCGCTCAGCAGCCCTTGGATTTAGTCTCGGAGAGCAGTTCTTCGGACGCTTCTGTCGCTTCGGACCGACCTCAGCCGCTGTAAACATCCGCTGCTACCTCTGCGCGTGCGCGGGCTATACCTGAACTGAGCATGTGCGGTTGGAGAGAGCTCTTAAAGGGGCAACGGCACTGCCCACGAGCTTGCCCCTTTCCACCCGCTGGTTTGAATGAGTGTGACCCTGCCTGAATGGTCACTACATGGTCTCCGAACATGTCCCGGCCTAAAGATATGAGAGGACGCGGCATGTCGGCGGGAGAAAGGCATTTTGCCTGCAGACACACAGTTCGCTATTTATGTCCATTCAAGGACATAGCCCCCACAGTATGAAAAGGCAGGAGTGAAGAAACAAGAGTGATAGATTGGGTCCACTCGCTTGCAGGAGTTACAACACAAAAGGCCGGCCCTGCCCCTGCTAGACCACCCAGCCCAGGCCATCTGCACACTTGAACCAGCAGTTCTGGCCTCTTCTGAGAAACCTACAAAATAGACCAAAGTCTAAGTGATCTTTAGGGCTGCCTGTCAAGATTGTTCTGAGTTTTATTCTTCCAGTTTTGAATGAGAAGCAGAAACCTGTTCTGAATCATTATGATTGCACATTTCCTCTACACTGCTTGGAGGGTACATGTTGAAGGAAGTGGTGTCAAGATGGAAGGAGCCTGGATGCCTGAGTCAACGTCTGTAAGAAAGTCATTCAACCTGCAGTGGAGTGTGGTACAAATAACAAGAAAATGATTATACTATTTTTTAAAGTTTGTGTAGGAAAGCTAAAGATTCAAAATAGATAACACAATAATGATGGGGGGACAAAGTATAGGCCTAACACCATTTGATTTCATGACTTACTATTAAAATTACAGTAATCAAGAGTCATATGGGGGAGATAAATTAATGGTATACAAAGCTATATAGTAAACTCACCTTTGATAAGAGAACAAACAATTCAATGGAGGAAGGATGATCTTTTCGACAAAAGATGCTGGAGTAATTACACATCCACATGTAAAAATAATACATATCTCTTCCAAATTTGATTTCCAGTACCCAAGACATTTGGCCTCTGCAGGAACTCAGGCATGTGCATACACACACACACACACACACACACATACACACACACAAAGGTAAAATATATCTTTAACACTAGCATCATTTTTCTGTAAAATATACTGTTAGAAGAATAAAAAGGTAAGACACAGACTGAAAAACAATATTCCCAAAACATATTTGATAAAGGATTTTTAAAAATCCTTAAAACTCAACAATAAGAAAATAAACAGCACAAATAGAAATGGGTAAAAGCTATGAATATATGACTCAGCAAAGAAAATATACAGATGGCAAATGAGCATATGAACATATCAACATAATTTGTCATTAAGTAATTGAAGATTTATAAAACACTGAGATATCAATACACACCTATTAGAATAGCCAAAATTTATAAAATTTATAATTCACCAAATAATGGTGAAGATGTAGAGCAACAGCATATCACCTTCATTGCTGGTGGGAATGAACAATAATAAAGCTACTTTGGAAAATAGTTTGTCAGTTTGTTACTGAACTAAACAAAGTCTTATAAGATGTATGGCAAACAAGTGTAATCCCAGCACTTAGTGGCAGAGGAAGAAGGATCAGGAGTTCAAAGTCATACTTTGGCAGTGTAATAAATTCAAGGCTAGCCAGGGTTATATAAGACTATTCAAGCATACATAAAACTGTTTTTAAAAGTCACCATTTGAGTTCCTAGATATTTACCACAATACACAAAACCAGCACATATAGGTAGTATAACAGCTTCATTTGTAATCATCAAACATCAGAAGCAACAAAAATATTAAATAGATGGGAGATATATCTGCATAACTGTTTTAATAAGGGATTTTTTTTTGAAAAGTGAGCTACTGAGCTATGAAAAGACATGTAGCAACCTTACCCACTTAATTGCTATTTTTTAAAAATCTGTGATGTTTGCATGCATATGTAAATAGGTATACATGAACATGTGTGTATGTACATGTGGAGGCCAGAGATCAATGTCTAATGTCTTCTTTATTTCTCTCTACCTTATTTCTTAAGACACCTATCTCTCACTAAACCTGGAGTTTAAACCAGAAAGCCCCATGGATCCTCCTGTCTCTGCCTCCCCAGCTCTGAACCATGCCCAATTTTGTAGCTGGACTTAGCTACTTTATGGGTTAGTTTTCCCACCTTTTACCCACCACCCCAATCTCCTATCACTAGGAAGGAGAGAAAGAAGGACAGAGGGGAGAGTGAGAGATCTGTGAATCTAATTTCTTTCTTCTTGTTTCTTATTTGAGCATGACTATTAACAAACTGCAAACAGCCTTGCCAAATGACCAACAACCACCCACCCTGCCTCTCAGAGCCCTAGCATTTATATACCCTCTGAGAGTTCCAAGAATTCCAAATGTCACACAATCACGGAAACAATCTGGAGCTGGCAAACAATACCTCTGCTAGAGCATGAGGCAAATCACAGTCAGCTGCTGTGGTCTGTCCAAAGGAGCTCCACACCCTACACCTGGGATTAAAACGAAAACATATTCTTATAATATTTCTGTGTTTCCTAAAGAAACCAAAATTTAAGAATTCTCACTACACAACTTTCTATATGAATATTAGGGAATTTAACCTGAGGTCCTCATGCTTATGTAGCAGGCACTTTACCAGCTGAGCTATCTCTTCAGTTTCCAAGTGCTTACTGCTAAATAAAAGAAACTCATATGGAAAAACTATGACACATTGTGTGATCCCAATGATATGAACTATGGAAAAGTGAAAAATTGTAGAAACTCTAAAAAGCTCAGTGATTGCAAGAGAAGGGTAGATCATGAAAGACTATTAAAACAGTGAATGAAGCTGTATGATGCTGTAATGGTAGAAACATAAGAAGTTATGGATGTAGCTCAATGGTAGAGCAAGTGTTTACCTAACTTGAACAAAGTCCCAGCACCATAAAAACATATAATATTCAGCATTAAGAATGAACCTTAAGGTAAACTGTAGACTTTAGTTCATAGTAATATATATTGATATCAGTTTTAGCAATATGTATTAATGTAAGCTATTAAGAGCAAAGGAGTCTGTGCAGAAGGGGGAATCCATGAAATTATTTGTGGCTGAAATTATCTATAAACACAAAACTCTCCAATTTAAAATATATTGCATTTTAATTGAAAAATTTCCAGACACCTAAAAGCTAAAGGAATTCAGGAGCAGACCTATACAATGTGAAACAACAGAGTTTTTTTTTTTTTTCAGGCATGAACCCCAGTGATCCAGATGGAACTATAGATATACACAAAGAGTGGCAGATACAAAATCCTCAGGGTTAAATGTGAGAGACAGTTCTTTTCTTGATCTCATAACTAAGGACACCAGTTCTTGCCTAACTTATCCTTGTTGTGGCTGTTTTATATAATGGTCAAGTATTGCCTTAGCAATTACAATATTGGTTTAAAAAAATCCAATTGGAGTTTCACAGCCAGAAACCTGGCTCTTAAGGTACTCTGCCTGTACACCAGACAATAGCTGTATGTTTTTTTCATGCTTGGAACTTGGTAATAGAGAAGCTGTTTCAGTGATGACTACAGGAAACTCAATAGGTGATATGCTTCATACTGCGCAAAGTTTCATCCATGTGGCAACCACCCTGTCCTCAGCCCCTTCCCTATCCCACCCTTCTGATGTGTTTTCTGAGTGTTTTTGCTTTAGGCTCAGTGTTCTAGCCTCTGGGTGCTTGCCCACATACATTGAATGCTATTTGGCTTTATCAGTGCCACCCTGAAGGCAGCAGAATCCTAAGAAAGAACCTACTAGGAAAGGTTAATAAATGTTGAGCAGCTGGGATTGAAAAAAATGACAAGATACAAAATCTTCCACCATTGTGCAGCTGAGCTGAAAGAAGCAGCTAAAATAAGTAATCTTTCTGCTTGTTTGTTTGTTTGTTTGTTTGTTTGTGTTTTTCAAGACAAAGTTTTTCTGTGTAGCCTTGGCTGTCTTGAAACTCACTCTGTAGACCAGGTTGGCCTTAAACTCAGTGAACCATCTGCCTCTGCCTCCTGAGTGCTGGAATTAAAGGCATGCGCTGCCACCACCCCCACCACCTGACAAGAATAGGTCATCTTGAAGGGAGAAAGGAAGGAATTTTCTTCCTCATTTTAGGCTTTTTAGAGTAGAATTAGCAGTCTTCAGACAAGTACCAAAGTCTATCTGCTGTTTACTGCATAGCTACCACAAGAATATAAAGATATAGAAATACATGTGTCTGGAATAGTTGGGAAGAGAGGTTTGTTTTTTTTTTTTTTTTTTTTTTGAGACAGGGTTTCTCTGTATAGCTCTGGCTGTCCTGGAACTCACTCTGTAGACCAGGCTGGACTTGAACTCAGAAATCCGCCTGCCTCTGCCTCCCTCGTGCTGGAATCAAAGGTGTGTGCCACCACTGTTCAGTGGGAAGAGAGTCATAACACTATTTTTTTTAAATAATTAGTTTTACATGGGACCTAAGAAATGTTTGCAAGTATCAATTTTGTGTCACCCTGGTTGGGCCTATATAAGGACTATATATGTTCATATTTGAAATGCTGCTGACATAGGGCCTTACAAAGGCCATATACAAAGACTCCTGGGTTTGGACACTTTTAGGAGGTGGGACCCAAGGTCTCACTGTCAAAAGTTCAGGGTCTCCTTCATCTGAACCAGTCCCTGCCAGTACTCCTCCTTGTCTCTTATTAACTATGAGAGGGAAACTCAAGGGGAGGTACCCTGTAAGTAAAAGCTGTTCAGAAAACTGCAGCAGATGTTAGTCCCAGTCTAGTTAAGAGGAGGGAGAAGCAATAGATGACTCCACACAGTGGACTATGGATATCAACCAAGTTTTATGTATCAATAGGAGAGTCTTATGTGGTGGTTTTAAGCCCATATATATGAGCTTGTGGCAGCTGTGGTCACATATATCTGGTGGCCATAAACAACAGGGTAGACTCCAGTTGTTCATGGTAACTAGCATAGATGGGAAGTAATGAGAAGGTGAAACAAGTCTGGAAATGCTCTCTAAGTGTCAGACATGGTGAGTGACCTGAGGCCACTGACTGTGAAAGACACAGGGAAAGATACCCAGCTTCCAGGTCTCAAGAGGCCAGCTTCAAGTTGGCTCCCTACAGATAGTCCAGGGCTAGCATTTGTGTGATGAGTCACCATGTATATATTCCCTAAACTGTCCCACCACTCACCTAGATATCTCCAGTGACTCAAGGCTGGTACTAAAGCTCCCTAAGCTAGCTCTCTCTCTCTCTCTCTCTCTCTCTCTCTCTCTCTCTCTCTCTCTCTCTCTCCTTCCATTCACTTAGTCCTATGTGCTATTTGCCTACAATAGTAATCTGGACCCAGGAAACAATGGCATCAGCCTTTCCATTTTAGTACCTGAAGGATATCTAGATGGTGTACAGCTGTCCTAAAGCTGGAGAAAGATACCTGTAATCTCTATTTCTTCCTCAACTGACATGGGAACCATGGTAGCCCCTTTACCTCTTGCCTCTTGGGCAGCCACTATGTCCGACTATTCTGTGAAGATCCAGTTGATTGAGTAGCACTCAAGAAATGATCTCTAGAATCCATTACCATGTGTCGTCTAAAGTACCAGGCCTACGGTGAAAGGACTGTAAGCAATCTTCTTAATACAACCAGTCTCTATACAGCTCAGAGAAATTACCTGAGCCTCAGTTTCCCCATCTGTAAATGGGACAACCTCACTCACTATTTATGTCACAAGTAGTTGAGAGGTGGCAGGATCCTGAGTAGGTAAAAGGGCTCTGTTCAGACTGTCTATGTTACTCCATCCTACTCAGGACTGAAGTTTGCTGCCTAAAAGGGATTATGGATATGAAAGCTGTGGGGCTGAAGGTCTCACATGGAACTTTTCAGCACTTCTACTTGGTCTTTATTTCTTCTCACCATCTTCAGTCCTAAACATTATCATATTATCTTTTTCTGTTTAAACTTCTACAAAGAGCTATGGTGGAGCTAAAGATAAGAAAAACAGGGGCTGGAGAGATGGCTCAGCGGTTAAGAGCACTGACTGCTCTTCCGAAGATCCTGAGTTCAAATCCCAGCAACCACATGGTGGCTCACAACCATCCATAAAGAGATCTGACGCTCTCTTCTGGTGTGTCTGAAGACAGCTACAGTGTACTTACATATAATAAATCTTAAAAAAAAAAGAAAAACATTTTGACAGAGTATGAAAGAAACAAGTAATAGTGTGACTGATTGGCAAGAGGTGCTCCTGAAGCAGAGATGGGTAGGTCCAATGAGGGTCAGTCACTTGCAGGCTCTGGGGATGTGGTGGCACTGTCCTGCTCAGTCTTTCTTCCCTGGACTCCCATAGGAAAGCACAGCTGCTTGTGCCCCATTCCACTGCCACTACAAGGCCTCTCATCTTGGTGTTAGTAGGTATTCTGGAGTGACCCCATAGGGAGTGAAACTTCCACCTGCTCCAACTTTGTGGGTTTTGGTTGTGTCTTTTGAGACCAGCACTGGCTTGTGACTATCAAATCTGTTATAGGGATGGGTTACCTTGGAGTTAGTGGAGTTACCACAAGGAGTTACCTTGGAGTTAGTGGAGTTAGATGGGTTACCTTGGAGGAGTTCACGTGTTGGGAGGGCACAGCACATTCCCTAGTACTCATATTTACATGTTACCTTTCAAAGACCCCAAATAATGATTCATTCTTCCTCCCCTCAGTACACTTGCTCAGTTTGGTACCACTGGATGGTTGGCAATCTAGATAGCAATATTACTAGGTAGGTGTTTCAAGGAGACACAGTGGTGATCCACTTTGGCAGCTCTGGTGTGGCCTTGAGATTTTACTTAAGGTAGAAGCTAATGGAGATTGGTGACTTGTTGAGTCCAGGGAAGTCCAAACTTGGAGCAGCCAATGGACTGCTGTAGTCACTGAGGATATAAAATATCCAAGTGGAGCTCCAGAGCTGAGATAGGTACCTTAGGGGGTATGTGGAGTTCTTTACTCATTGTAGACATCACCCTCAGGGATAAGGAGAAGACCCCAAATGTAGGCTTGGAAGAGCTCCAAGGAACAGCACTGAAGGGCAACTAGGGTGTGTGTGTGTGTGTGTGTGTGTAAAAAAATGGGAAGGAAGATTAGTCAGGCTTCAGAAAAATTAGCACTCTGGCTTGTCTGCATATTTCAGACACTGAGAGAAAAACAATTTACGAAGGAACTACAGAAGCATCCAGGAGGGACAGTGTGGAGCACTGCTCTATCAAGTCAGCAGCCTAGGACTGGCTGAGATACCTACAATAGTGGATATGGGGTTCTGTGGGTTCTACTATTTTAAACTAGCTTATTCTGAAGCTATAGTTTTGATCCTATATGACCGTTTGGAGTTTTCTATACCCTCTTCTTCTGGTTCCAGAATACTGGGAGGAACTTGGAGCCCCCAAGCCTTAGTGTCAAGGACAAAGGACAAGGTCATAGGCATAGCAAATGGAACAGCACAGAGATTTTGACCCCTGGGAAATATACTTCATTTTCATCATAAGGCCCACAATCAGCTAATACATTGGAACCCTTTCATGCATGTTCTATATCAGCTCCAAATAAGCCACTTATAACTAGTTAATGGGTAAGTCCCTCCTAATCCTGAGGCTTCATTCAGTCATGGAGGTACTGATCCCATGATATACTGGGAGTGATCTCCTTCTGGGCACAGAATCCAATTGAGGGGGACTGGGAGTGTGCAAATGTTCATGTATACCTGTTTTTTACTCTCAAAATTCATCTAAATGACAGCTTTTAAGGCATGGGGAAGTGGAAGAGAAAGCAATAATGTATTCAGATGCCAGAAAACTCTTTAAATTTTCTTAATTGGGAGACAAATAGCCCAGGGAACACAAAAATGCTTAGTTCTACTCAGAATATAGGAAGCTCAGAACCAACATAATCTAGCTTTTAAAACCCTCACCACCCTATCCCAAGAATAGGTAGCACTAGGTTCTGTTGGAGGTGTTCAAGTATTTAAACTAAGTTGGTGTTGTCAAATGTTTTTAGAAGCTGCAGACCCCCAAGTCCCAACCATGATTGGAGAATGGTTCTCCCCCATAGAGAAACTAGGACTTTATTCTCCTGAAAGAGGAAGAGATTATTTATAAGCTGTGAGGAATGGCTTCGCTATGGAAAGAATGAATTCACCAAAATTAATTCTAGAATACATCTGCTGTGACTTCAAGGCACCTTCATTCCCAGCACCCAGAAGACTGGTGGACTGTACTCAAAGCAAGAGACAGCATCTTCACATTGTTAAGCCTCTCATGCCAACTGTAGGGTTGTGCATCTTTCTAACATACAAAAATTAGCCATGGTCCCACCTTCCTAAAGCTGGAAAAACTGCTTTCTCTGTAGAGCTATGTTCAGGCCCAGGCCTGTTTATCCCAGTAGAATCAATACTCAGGAGCCAAGGGTATTGTGTGTCCAAAAGCTGAGCACTTTAATCTGAAAGACACTAAGAATTGTGGGGCTCCATGTTTCTTCCAGTATTCTGGAACTAGAAAAGCAGGTATGAAAAACTCCAAAAGGTCATATAGGATCAAAACAATCTCCAAACATTTGAACCTCTTTAAAAAACAAGGATTCTCTTCCTCAGAATTTCCCTTTTTAAAAACTCTCTACATGACCACCAGCTAGATCCCAAACATGGCCTCCAGTAATAGTCTTAGCAACTATCCATCTTATGGAAGACCAAACAAAGATTTGATCATACTGTCATGGCCACCAACTGTTCAGTTCCTGGTCAGCTCTGAGCTGGGACCACTGCTGTAAATGTGCTTCATACAAACCAGGACTCCATTTAGAGCTATCTGAGACTAGGTACCATTCTTTCCTCAGTTGCCTATTAATTTCCTACTTCTAAAATCCCCTGTGTCTCACCCCACATACCTACTACATCCATGACAGTGACCTCTGGAGTTTTTCTCATACCTACATAGTGTTCTTAGTTCTGTGTACTACTTGAAAGCTCTGAAAAGACCAGAAGCAGATAGTTGTGTCATTAGATCTTAACAAGACTCACTAAGGATGAGCTCCTGCCCTTCACAAACTGTTTTCACACACTTTGGTGAATTTTGGTATTGTAGCTTTTTGGAATTATTTGGAAGCCCTTTAAGTAAGCTCTTTGTGTTTCCTGGGCCATTTATTCGTGTTCTGTATGATTATGAGGAGGCTCTAGGTTGGAGAGTAGGTAGGCAGTTTCCCTGACATACAGTATTTCAAGGGTATATAACAGGCTAGACCCGTAAAAATCAAAAGGAAGAAGACAGTTGGCAGTGATGGAATAGGACTAATAAACCAAACACAAGGCTGCTGCTCTGACACAAGAGCAGATGTGGGCCTCTCCACAATGGCATCTCATTCTTCTACAGTCCTAGACTTACCTCTGTAGGCAGCCATATTGAGATCCTGGAAACACCCTCTCCCCTTTTATTCTACCAAGGACCATCACATACCCAGTTCTCAGGACCTAGGATGAGCTCAGTTTGTAATAGAGACACTCTGCTTGCCCATACCCTGGCTCATGTCATAGCAACTATGCCAATGTAAAGAGTTGCAATCCCAGACCACTAACCACTATCTGTGCTGTAACCTTGTTAAAGGAAATCTCCAGGAACTCTTCCTCACAGCTACACAAATTCTACATAGCTCACTCATATATGACCCTAGCACCTATGGCCTTGCCTGAGTGGAACAGAAAAAAAACCTGGAGTATCTTAAGAATTTCTCAGGTAAAATGGCTTCTGTCCATATATAAGAAGAACTCCACATCTGTTTCCAGGCAACATTCCTAGAGGAGTCAAGCTAAATATGATTTGCTGTAAATGAAAATCTGAACTAGAAATCCATCTGACATGAAAGTGTAACAATAGAAAGGTTCCTCTGAAAGGCCAAAAAAAAAAAAAAAAAGCCAAAGTACATGAGCTAAAACCAATAAAAGGAATCCATTGCCTCACATATAGGAAGTCCAAGAGTAGACTACTTTCAGGCATAACCAGGTCTAATAGCTGTGAGGTCATCAGAGAGCTCTCTCTTTCTCACTCCTAACTCAATTCTCTGCTCTGCCTTCTACCAGAATATCTGACTCTCATTCATTCTTAGCTAAGAAAGATGGTATGAAAAAAATATGATATGGAAGCACAGCTATACTGCATACTTCTAATCTAGCAACCCAAGCTGGACAATTGTTTCTTCCTGATTCTAAGAGAAAACTCCAGGTGAGGGAGGGGCTGATGTGGATATGATGTGTATATGGCTGGCTCATGGGAAAAGGTGGAGGTGCAGTGAATTAGACCTTGGAGAACCACACTTGAGGGAAGGCAGATCCAACAGAAGTGGTGGCTGAGCCACACTGGTACCAGAGAAAGACTTAAATAGAAGGGCCCTCTTACCATGACCACCCTCATAGCACTCCCAGAAGTATAAGGATCAGAGTAGCAGCCTCCTCACAGACCATAGCACCTATGCACAGTGAGACTTTTATTAGAAATCACCCTCCAAACACACCACGAGGTACTGTGGGTCCCACGTGTTTCCTGAGGAAGGAGGGTCACAGTATTGGGGTATCAAGATCTTGGGCAGCTTGGCCAGCGAGTCCATTGCCTAGAACTGACCATGGCCAGCACTCCCTCACAGCAACATGGATCATCCATAAGAACCTCCACAAATGCAACACAAGAAACACCAGAGCACACACATCTGCACTACACTAAAATAATAATAAATACAGAATTCTATTTGCTGTTATTGGCCTGACAAAAGGAATCCAAAGGGAAAAAGAAAACCAAACACCTTTCTCTCTGGTGAACCAATGGGGAGAAAAACCCAAATTACCAAAATTCCTCAGTTACAAAATACTTTTTTAAAAAATTCCATTATTAAAAGAATAAATAACAAAATATATAAAAAATAACTCGGTTGCATCAAAATTATAACTAGAAGTTATATCAAGATTCTTTGTGGCCTATCTTATAGTCAAATAAATGTTTTTGTTTCAATTTAACTTATTTAACTCTTATGGTAGGTACCCTAGTATGCTGTAGTCTAGTTGAAATAGTATAAAATAAATAAATAAAAATAATAAATAGCAAACATTAACATAAGAGGGTAAGAATATAAATACTTATGACAAAATTATATAATTTACAGAATAAACTAACTACTTTCAGTGTCTTCCAGGAAGTGCAATTTCTCTACCTTTAAATACTAATTTGGAATTGCAGTCACAATTGACTTGGACTCTATTTACACAGTAAGAACATTGTGTTTTTAACACATTAAATTAAAATGTATCCTTTTCACATCTTAAATGAACCTATAAAGAAGTGAAATCTTGGTGGTCTCCCTGTAACAATTTACCTCTGGTCCCCTGTCCCCAGGCAATCACCTTGGATACAAGGAGCAAACCTATGCATGAAAAGATACAATGATGGGTCCAGCACCTGGATGGAGGTACAGAAACCAGAGGTTTGGCCCAGTGGTCTTGGACTTAGAGCCCAGGCCAGGGGTTAAAAACTGGAGCCAGGAGAAAGAAGTTCTGCACAGCCTAAAGGCATCTGCTGCCCAAGTAAGTCCTGATTTTCATAGCCTCCAACTGAAAAAAAAAAGCCTTCAGCTGACTTTCTATGATGCTCATCAACTGTGTAGACTGCCATCTGGGAAGCCTGTTCCTAGATTCACCTCTGAAGCAGAGTATTGTGCACCTTTAACACAAAGTTGAATTAAATGAAAACATAAAACATACTTGCCACGTGGGCCTCAGTGAGCATAGCCAGAAACCTAGGCATGCCCTCCTGCTGAGATTAACACCCATCAAGTCCATGGCTGCCCTCCCAACCTTAACAAACAATGGAATACTGTGGCTGCAAACTCCAAAACTTCCCTGAGAACCTTGTCCATGAGCTTCCACCGGAGACTTTGAGCTGCTCTTCAGACTTCTTTAAAAAAACAAAAAAAAAAAATAAATCACTTTGTAATACTTCAGTGTCCCCAGGCACTCACATAGAGAGGTCTTCATGCCTGGGCCTAATGGGGAGATCATAGGAGACACTGATTTCCAGGCTCTCCTTTGGGTAAGCTGCACCCAGGCTTCCAATTAGAAGTGGCTAGAAGTCAGGGTCCTCACTGTGAGGAACAGAGCAGACTCCTGTGTGCAGTGCAGCCTAGACCTGAATGCCCCTCACAGCTTGCTTGATCGTTTCCAGAAGGCCTTTGTTCTCCGGA